>NW_026860258.1:0-38913 GCF_026571515.1 Ruditapes philippinarum
TTGGATCATAAGGTAACGTGTAACCAACGCTGAAAAGCATTTGACTCTATCTCAATCCGTTGAGAAGTTGCAGCACTTTGAAATCAATTTTGATGGAAAAAAATCAACGCAAAATAGTGATTTTTGGCAATTTTGAGATGTCCCCTCGTTGCCATGGTAACAGAAAATTTAAGCCTGAGCATGTTGTTGCAAGGGCAATGGTCCAGTCAACATTTGTTCCAAGTTTGATTAGTGTTGAAGCAGTTTTTATAGTATTATAGCAATTTGAACTTGTAACGGGAGACTTTTCAATGAAAACAGCCATTTTTCACAAAATGCTCATGAAGTAATGGGTTAAATCCTATTGTTAACAGTTCTCTGGCAATGTGCTTACTAGCCATTACTGACTATGAAGAAGTACTTTAATATGAATATTTGGCAAAGTACATACAATTGTATCTTAAATTCTTTATATCAAAAGAACATTTACATGCTTTGCTTAAAAATAGTTATGCAGCAATATGGTCAAATCCATATTGTGATACAATCATTGATAAAACACCTTACGTTAATACATGTTACAGTACATTCATTGTCATATAAAACAATTTAAAACTTAGGCTTTTACTTGTTATCTATTGTTATTTAATAAATGCAGTTTATTACATTATTTTTTCAGTTTGTTTTCTGTCTCAAAGATAAGATATAAATTTGTTGTGGAATTCTTGTTACCTTGTTAAAAATATAATGGTGATAAATTATGTTTTGTCTTTTGAAGTAAGTTAGATTTTTGATAGTCTGTATCGTACTTTCCTTAAAACAGTGACTTTGGAGAAGCAATTTTCAAACACATATACACGTATAATTTATCTCTTGGTACAGTTAGTATAGATAAATATAAATATTTGATAATGTTACAAACCTACCTGTACTACCTACTTGTACCATTATCTTCTGCTTTTTTACAGGTGCTGGAGACAATGCCATCAGTTGTGCTATAATGATAGAGATAATCCGTGTATTATCTCAGTCAGCAACCCCTATCCAACATAGTATGGTGTTTCTCTTTAATGGTGCTGAAGAAAACTTATTACAGGTAAGTCTTAATTTCATTGTTACTTGAAGTTGTGTCTCTTTCCTTAAAATAGCCAAAAGTAGTTCATTTATTCTTATAAGTCAACTTATCATAATGTACAGCTTTACATGGTTAAATTATGTAGTTTAAATTTTGACATTGTGTTTGATTTTAAGTCAAAGATTTACTTTGCTTTTATATCAGGAACAAGAAGAATTTGAATGTTTATTATTATAATTTAAACATATTTTCATTATTGTTGAACATTCAGATTCAGGGTTCTCACTAGGACTTTAAAACATGGAGTCCATGGACTCCCAAGCCTGAAAAAGTTGTAGTCCAAAAGCGCATCGCAATTAATATGTTTACTGACAAGTCATTTAATGCTCACAATAGCATTGCTGATATGAGACTTTCAAAGTTTATAGTTATTCAAAACAAACTCTGAACTACATAGTATAATTATAGTTTTGTTGTCAATATTTATAATGAAATTAAATTATAATGCATCAACACATGGGAATCGTTTTTTTTTTTTTTCACTTTTATACCAAATCAAATTTTATTCTGGTTAAATAAGTCCGCTATAAAGACCAAAAGTTTATATTTGTAAAAAAAACGTAAATGTATATAGGCAGCGTTTAGCAGAATGAATAGGAAAATCGTGTACAGCTTCACACAGTGTGTAAGAGAGTCAAAAGGGGGCAAATTGAAGATCGATAATTAAAGGTTTAGTGTTGAGTAAATAACAAAGGAACAATTCATTCATATGTTTGGCTTGGAAACTGAGAATTTTTGTGCCCTTTGTGAAATTTTAGGGTTTCTGGCCAACGTGAAATCGTCGATGTTCGGGATCATTTTTCGGATACAGTAGAATGTAAATATCAAAGAAAAGCATATGTGTATTTTGGTTTCAATATCTTAAATTCTTGATACTCTTATAGAACGTCTTTGCAAGAAAATTTTGCCAAGAAAATGCGGAAAATTTTCGACAATAATTCAAAATTACACTCATTTGTAATTTGAGAAAACAGTCTTTAAACTTCCGCCTTAAATAGTCGATATTTTTATCCTTTTGTCGGTAAAATTTGTTAATTTCCAATCAACTGGTGATCAAAGATAAAAAATTATCATCTTGTGTAATATCTGGTTATTGCATGTATAGCGCATGTATACATAAGTCTGATCTCTATTGTGTGATAATGATCGAAAGCATTATTGCTGATTGGCTAATCACTTCACTGGTCGATGTGCATAGGACCGCCTACCTAAAGACTGACACGCGTTGATATATTTGTGGTTGTAAACAATCGGTAATGTTTATGCGTCCCCAGGCAAAATTAAGTGTATGCGGAATCCTTGCTCTGAAATATTTGCGTCCAGCTGTAATAAACATGCATACCGGGACGCGAAATAAGCGTCCCCGAGAAACCTGAGATTGCATTAGTAAATTAGATGTAACTATGTTGTTAAAGATTGTTTTTGTTTTTCAATTGTTGTTATTTTCTGCAAAGCTATTTAAAACAATTAATTATTTTTTCATGTAGACTGATGGGTACTTCTGCATAACTTTTGAAACATTTCAGGCAAGTCATGGATTTATCACAAAGCATCCATGGGTTGACTCTATCAAGGCTTTTGTTAATATTGACTCTGCTGGTAACGGTGGATGGGAAGTTGTCTTTCAAACAGGTTATATTAATCAATTTACAATAGTAATTCCTAGGTGCCTTTTATACAATTTATATGATACAAATTTATTATACCCCCAAAAACGAAGTTTGGGGGGGTATATAGGAGTCACCCGGTGTTCGGTCGGTCGGTTGGTCGGTCAGTCGGTCCAGACGTCCGTTGCATTTTCCTTGTCCGGAGCATAACTTGAAAACTAACGGTTGGAATTCAATATAACAACATACAATGGTCAAGCACATTGAGAGGAAGTGCAGTGCACAAGAACCATAACTCTATCTTGACTAATTACAGAGTTATTGCCCTTTGTTACTTTTCCTTGTCCGGGGCATAACTTGAAAACTACTGGTTGGAATTCAAAACAACTTCATACAATTGTCAAACACAATAAGGGGAAGTGCAGTGCACAAGAACCATAACTCTATCTAAAGTAATTACAGAGTTATTGCCCTTTGTTGCTTTTCCATTGCTTTTTTTTTGTTCGTTGCATTTTCCTTGTCCGGAGCATAACTTGAAGACTAATGGTTGGAATTCAATATAACTACATACAATGGTCAAGCACATTGAGAGGAAGTGCAGTGCGTAAGAAACATAACTCTATCTTGACTCATTACAGAGTTATTGCCCTTTGTAACTTTTCCTTGTCCGTGGCATAACTCGAAAACTACTGGTTGGAATTCAAAACAACTTCATACAATTGTCAAACACAATAAGGGGAAGTGCAGTGCACAAGAACCATAACTCTATCTAAAGTAATTACAGAGTTATTGCCCTTTGTTGCTTTTCAAATGCCTTCTTTTTTTTGTCCGGAGCATAACTTGAAGACTAATGGTTGGAATTCAATATAACTACATACAATGGTCAAGCACATTGAGAGGAAATGCAGTGCATAAGAAACATAACTCTATCTTGACTAATTACAGAGTTATTGCCCTTTGTTACTTTTCCTTGTCAGTGGCATAACTTGAAAACTACTGGTTGGAATTCAAAACAACTTCATACAATTGTCAAACACAATAAGGGGAAGTGCAGTGCACAAGAACCATAACTCTATCTAAAGTAGTTACAGAGTTATTGCCCTTTGTTGCTTTTCAATTGCCTTCTTTTTTTTTGTCCGGAGCATAACTTGAAGACTAATGGTTGGAATTCAATATAACTACATACAATGGTCAAGCACATTGAGAGGAAGTGCAGTGCATAAGAACCATAACTCTATCTAAAGTAATTACAGAGTTATTGCCCTTTATTACTTTTCCATTGCTTTCTTTTGTCCGGACCATAACTTGAAGACTAATTGTTGGAATTCATTATAACTTCATACAATGGTCCAGCACATTGAGAGGAAGTGCAGTGCACAAGAACCATAACTCCATTTTGACTTATTACAGAGTTACTGCCCTTTGTTTCTTTTCCTTGTCCAGAGCATGACTTTAAAACTACTGGTTGGAATTCAAAACAACTTCATACAATGGTCAAGCACAATAAGGGGAAGTGCAGTGCACAAGAACCATAACTCCATCTTGACTAATTACAGAGTTATTGCCCTTTGTTACTTTTCCATTGCTTTCTTTTGTCCGGAGCATAACTTAAAACGTACTGGTTGTAATTCAAAACAACTTCATACAATGGTCAAGCACAATAAGAGGAAGTGCAGTGCACAAGAACTATAACTCTATCTTCAGTATTTATAGAGTTATTGCCCTTTGTTCTTTTTCTTTGTCTTTCTGGACTTATTACAGAGTAATTCAATTAAACTTCATCAATGGCCAACCACATTGAAAGGAAATGCAACATACATGAACCACAATTATCTTTAATTGCCCACAACCATAACTCTATGTTTCAATTCTTTTACAAGGTATTCTGTTACTAGTAACATCCTCATTTCCGAAGCAGACTTGTGGGGGTATTAATCACATTTAGTGATAGTTCTAGTTTCATTAGAAGTAGACTGGAATACAAGCACACATGCATGTATATACATGTATAAGAGAGATGACTGATCAATTTTGCTCAGTGAAGTGATTTTATATACATTGTACTTCATTCCAAAAATATCAGGACCAAGAAAACTAGTTACTTTCATCATTATTATACTGTAATAAAATCTTTTAAAGTTTATTGTTGGCTATTCCTTATCATGGCTTATGTAGTATCATAAAAGTTTTGTTTTGTACTGTACAGGGCCCCTTCATCCCTGGTTAACAAGAGCCTATGCAGAGTCAGCACCATATCCTAGTGGATCTATCCTAGGTCAGGAGCTGTTTCAAAGTGGAATTATACCTTCAGATACAGACTACAGGATATATAGGGACTTCGGTGACATTCCAGGTACAATACTATATATCCTTAAGCATGCCTTGTAAATGAAGTAAAAATTTGCAATTTTCAATTTGTGTTGCACGTAGCTCAAAAAATATTTGACCTAGAGTCATGAAACTTTCCAGGAGTGTTGGTCAGCATGTGTAGTTGTACACCTAGGTTTTTTTATTTATTTAGAATTTGTAGAGTTATTGCTTTTGACTTAGTAAAAATTTGCAATTTTCAATTTGAATCGTGTGTAGACCAAAAATTATTTGACCTAGTGTCATGAAACTTCAGAAAAAGGTTGATAAGTACGTGTAGTTGTAAACTTAAGGTTTTGCTTGTATATTTATTCAAAATTTGTAGAGTAGAGTAATAAAAATTATTGCCCTTGACTGAGTAAAAAACTTTCCAAAATGTTGTGTCACCTCTAAAAGTGCTAGAATGTTGATCAGCATGTGAAGTTGTGCACATGAGGTTTTACAACCAAGTAACATAAGAAGAATCTTAGTTAAGTCAGATATTTCTAGCGATAAATTCTCGAATGGCAGTTACCCGTGCAAACAAGATTGTCTTACATGTAAATTCATGTCTAATACTATAGAATTTAAAAGTACCGCTACAAATGAAACATTTAAAATCCTTGGACATCATACATGTAAAACTGTAAGCTTAATTTATTTAATAACATGTAAACAATGCAAATTACAGTACGTAGGACAAACTGGCAATTCACTTAGAGATCGATTCTACGGCCATTTAGCCGATATTAGAAGTAAAAACAACGTCAAGCCCGTTTCGCGCCATTTTAATATCAACGGACATTGTGAATTCGACGTCATAATACAAACAACCGAAAGAAACATCAATATCAGATTAAGAACGGAAGAAGTATGGATAAAGAAATTAAAAACAAGAACTCCAAGCGACTTAAATCTTATGTAACATCAGAAGAAATATATTATGCACGAAAATTAACTGAAGAAGATTGGCCAAAACCCAGGTATACCAAATTATGTGAAACCTGCGACATCGTTCACACTGATAAAAACAGATGGTACCAACACCAAAAAACACACGCTGGTGTAATAAGCACTACGCAAGACGGTATTCGCTTAAAAGACACTCCATAAATCTACATGGATTTAATGAAACAAAGTTCGAATGTATCAAAATCGATAAACCAAGAACCACACCCAAACCAACTGAAAGCAAATATAAAATATTAAAAAAGATGCCAACATTTAGAATCATTAACAATAGAGGAACACCACAACTAATCAACAGAAAACAGAACAGAAAAACTAAGAATACCAACAAAACACAGAAGATCCACATGGACATTGAAACTATGGACTTTCAAATACCAGAACCAATATCCCCATTAAATCCAAGTAAGAACAACAGCTCAGAAACCTTGTGTGAAGATGAATTTGGACAGTACAGTCACACAAATGAACAGATAATTTCTATTGGATCCATTTATGGTATTTTTCATGAAACTAAGTAGGACTTATAATAACAACATATATATTTCATTTTAGACTTAATAACAACATATTGGCAAAATTCCAAAAAATTAGTGGCATACTTCCAGAACGAAACCAAATATAGTATTGTCACGTGACTTTTTAGTTTACCCATTTTGTATACTTCAGGGCCTAAATTTTAAAATATTTCTGTATTATCCTGATGAAGGTCATTATATGACCGAAACCGGTAGATAAATAAATTAACGTAAACCCGCTCTGGTGTTCCTGACGTGTTGTTCTTCATCCCCTCCTTGATTACTTAGTTTATGGGGTTTTACATGTCGATTAATTTAGTTTTGTTACAGTTATTGCCCTTGAGTTTAGTTTAATTTTGAAGTTTTCAACTTGTGTTTTGTATAACTCAAAAGGTATTTGACCTGGAGTCCACTGTTGGTCAGCATGTGTAGTTTTGAATCTTGAGTTCTTTCTTGCTCTTAATTTCTTTTAAGCATAATTTAGGATTTAAAATTGAGGTTTGAAAATATTGGGATTTGGGAAAAAACGAGATGTCAACATTGGAAAAATTGGATGATTTTTTTATGTTCCAACCACTTGGGGGAGGGGGTAGTCATGTAGAATATCCTTTGTGTGTCAGCCTGTCATACTGTCCTGTTGTATGTCAGTAGACTCACCAAACAGTGGATCCGTGTCCTATTGACACATTTTTTGTTTTAACTAAAATGTTCTATATGTTTAATGAAACTGTTGCAAAATTATACATTTGATTTGATTTTAGTAGCACATTGAATTTGAAATAAGGTTATTTACACAACTATGACTAATATTCATGTTAAGATACTGACCATGATTACAACTTTCTGTGTAGTTAATTAGATTCTGAATCAGAAACTAAGAAATTGTAAGTCTAGGTCCTGAATCCTTTGCCTTCATACCCAGTTGTTGCAACTGTTAAGTTATATATAATTTATGTATTACACGGTTGATTTTGGACTGTATAACTCATTGTCTATGATTTTCAGGTCTTGATATAGCTTATATTACCAATGGATATGTTTATCACACACAAAATGATCAAAACAGATTTATACACCAAGGATGTCTACAGAGGGGAGGTAACTCGTTGTTTTTGACTAATGAAATTTCAGGTTTCCTGTTTAAAAACATTCATTTTTGTATTAATATTGACATCTGCTAAATTCATCATTTTGATTATTGTTTATAGAAGATAAAAAATAAATTTGTTGGATTATTTTTTTCTTCAAATTTTGCTGCCTATTTTTAAAAAGCTACCTATATTTTCTATGGCAGACATCATTTTTTACTTTTCTGGATTTAGATTTGTTTTATTAAAACTATGTTGTAGGTGTTAAAAATGTAACGAAACTGTTACGATATAGAGATATAGTTGAAATGTGTTTAATATATAATAAAGTTCAACTACAAAACTTTTGTATCATACACATATAATTACAGGTGAAAATCTTCTGGCAGTTTTGTGGGAGCTGTCCAAAAGCTCTCATCTGGCAGATCCAGGACCTGAGAAAGATGGTACCATGATATTCTTTGATCTCGTTGGTTATGTAATGATCTATTATCCACAACGTGTAGCAGTTGTCATCAACAGTGCACTGATGGCGGCCATCTTATTCAGAATTATACGGAAAACATTCAACATTGATAGATCTGGTATGTTCTTCTGGTATTTTGAGTGCTTGCCTGAATGCACTGTTTGCAAGTGTGCATTGTATTAGTATGCAATCATAAAAAATATTTATATTTATTGACATTGTTTAAAGTAAGGAAATTAAAGATATCCTTGAAGAATTTTCTGTTATTACAAAAAAAAACAATGTTTTATTTGTAATTTTATTATTGAGTCATATATCTTTTCACTACAGATATAAGTCTACAGATATCATTCATGTATGTATTGCATTGATGTACATGTATTAATTATCAAAATACATAAAAACTATTTGGTCTGCTAATCATATTCCCATACACAGGCTTTCAAGCGGGCCCTACTTTTCCTATTTTTCCTACTTTTCCCTACTTTTTTGTTTGACCCCTACTTTTCCCTACTTTTTTCTTAAAATGCCCTACTATCCCTACTTTTTTAAGAAAAAAGATCGAGGATAGTTGATAAAAAATCCAGTATAAGTAGTAGATTGATTTTGAGATAATCTTTACCTCAAATTAAATAAGAATCAGATGCTAGTTTAATTGTAGGAAAAAGTTGATGGATGTAGGTCATCAGTGGTGCAAGAGGGGTTCCATGATGAGGATGGTTGGAGTTGACATGGCAGAATCAGCGACTTTAGGTGAGTTTGCTTCTATAGAAATATTACTTAGTGTTCAATTATTTTTTATGTTTCATTTCAAAATTATAATATGATTTTGAACACAGACTAGCTTCTCAATTGTTTCATTTCAAAATTATAATATGTTTTTGTACACAGACTAGCTTCTCAATTGTTTCATTTCAAAATTATAATATGTTTTTGTACACAGACTAGCTTCTCAATTGTTTTATTTCAAAATTATAATATGTTTTTGTACACAGATTAGCTTCTCAATTGTTTCCCAATGATGCTTATACTGTCAGAGGACAATACTTGCCAACACCTTTGAGCATATATAGATTTTAGGCAATGTTTGGCATATTGGCAAGTATTGAACTTGCTCACTGTGATCATTTTGTCCTGAATTTTCATTGAATGAAAGATACTGGAAAAATGTAGAGAATGTTTCTGAAAAATATGCATGCTTTAATTAGATAGAATTTGATAGCTTTAATATGGTGGGGGATTAGGAATCTTGTTCTTGTAACAGATAATTTAAGAATAACTAACTGTGTGTTTAGGCTTTCAGTGTGCCAATTATAAGTAATAACCATTAAAGATGTGAGAGATTGTTGTTGCATCCAAAGTTTACATAACAGGTTTTTTGCTCTCTATCATTAAATATATATATATTTATATAATATGGCATAAATACTCATATAAATACTCTACCTTGGAATTATCTGAGACCTACTTCTTGCAAGTGTCATTAAGTTTCTTTTTAAATTCCATTTTACTAACAATATATTATTTCAGGTCCATTAATTTATAAAATTAACTTCACAATGCCACATGGACTCACAAAATTTAACAATGCATGTTAATGTATATGCTTTGCTCTGTAGTAGTGTGCATATATTTCTTTGGGTAGCAGGCTTTACTATACTAATATCTATAGTTCTGCATTAATACATTATGAAGTGTATTTGTCAGTTTTGCATGTACTAACTTTGCATACTAAGAGCTTGTGTATATATCTCAAAATTTACTATTGATTGTTACAAGTATCTATTTTGCATGCCCATGTAAACTCCATGCATAACTAGGATGCTAGTAAACTTTTGCTTTTTTAACATTTACTCCTTTTCATTCAGTGTGTTATAATGCTAGTTAAAAAATCATGTTTTAACACCTATCCTTGTTCTAGTCTGTGTTTCACATATTATGCTAGCTAAAACCATGTTTTTGCACATAACGTTTTTCTTGTTTGTATTTTGTAACAACCATGCTATCTTAAACAAGGTTTTAACACATTTCCTGTTTCTAGTCTGTGTACAAAAACATGCTTACTTAATGTTTAATGTTGCTAATAGTCTGTGTTCTGACATATTCATTGTTTATAGTTTTCTGTTATTATTTGGAATTTGATCTAATAGAAAAAATACCAATTCCAGGTTCATGTCCAGATTCATCCTGTTGTGGAATCCCTATTGAAACACTGGTGACTGGTTTCCTAAATGAAGAAAATGCCATGGATATTAGTTGATAAGGGTCTGTATTTGTTTTTGCAATCAACTTTGGAAAAAGGTGAGTAGAGAGTCCTACTTTCCCTACTTTTAGGCTCTGAAAATCCCTACTTTTCCCTACTTTTTTACAAAAAAAATCCTACTTTTATCCCTACTTTTTTGTTATTGGCCACTTGAAAGCCTGCATACAGAGAAGTGCGGATTTACTGCTTTAAACATGTCAGAAGGTCATCTGTCCATAGACTAGATCTTGTTTGTTTAATAACTTTAGGTCCATTTTGGCCTACAGTCTTCAGATTTAATGTAGAAGTTGACTGCTTAGAGAACTTTGTGCCCAAAGCCATCAGATTTTTTTGGTATATTGATCATGACTGATAGTTGAACCCTATGTATATTGGGATTTTAGGTCAAGTCTAAAAAACTAGCCTACAGTTTACAAGAGTACATCATTACCAATAGTTTGCTATTAGAGATATACGTGTTTTTTCAAATGTCACTTCTTTCATTTTCATCTGTCCACTAAAAAGAACTCTTCCAACTGTGCTACTTTGAATATGAGACATTATTTTCATCTGTGCATTTTGTCCAAAAGACTTTTTGATTAAGTTTATATGCTTTATTTCAGACTGAACAAAACAATCGCAAAATTATTCAAAACAGATTTTGTATGAATTTCTTATTTTCAGATAATCATGATGTGAAGTATTTCCAAAATCTACTTAAAGCAATGTTTTTCATGGCCTTGACATATATCCTGGTGATACTGACAACGGTTGCCATGGCGCTGCTAGTAACACTCTGTGGTCGCAATATGAGCTGGTTCACACACAATTATAACCTTATACCTCTATTTCTGATACCACCATGTATAACAGTTCTTATGATGCATGAAGCTCTTAAAGGCTCATTATTTAAGGTAGTGAAGTATAATTTTGAGATGGTTTTAATTGTTTTATTCTGCTTTTGACCTGACATTTTTATCTTGACTATTGGAATAATAAGAGCTGTCTTACTCACTCGAGCTTTGGACATTTTAAGTCCACAAAGGGCCATAACTGGTACATAAAAATGCCTTATTAAAGTTTTGATTGCAATATCAATCTCCAAAACAGCTGCAGGTATGCACTTGTCACATGTCTTTGCAATCATAATTAGAAGTCACTGTTTAAGGTCTATTACTCTGGCACAGATTTGGATGAATTCTGGCCGTCCAATTTGTCTAACTAGTTTGACTGTCTTTAAATGTGATTTAGTATCTTAATTACAGAAAAGTTAATATTGAATGTGTCACAGAATGTATTGTTTATTTGTTTTTATTGTTCTTTTATTTTTTCAGAATAATATATCTTGGTACAATGAGCAGATATTTTTTGAAGCAAACATGACAATCTGGAGTATTTTAATGTTGATGTTGACATTGAAGGGGATAGGAAGTGCTTTTTTCCCAATGTTGTATGTGCTAGGTCCTTTATTTATCAGAGATAGAACTCTTTGGATCTTCAAAAATAGAAACTGGAAACGTAAGTGTATGATAATTTTTGTTGGGTTTTTTTCACTTTTTTTAATATTATGTATGACTCAGGGCACCTTGTAAAAAAAACTTATTGCAGTGACGGCCTTGTAAGTTTTATTACAAAACATAATTTTTAAATGACATTGCACTAGCACTAGAAAGCATGCTTTAATGGTTTTTTACCAAATCAGACAGTTACTATTTTATGAAAGAAAAACGCTAGTGCACCTTTTTTCGTGCATTACCATTTTCAGAAGCCCTCAGACCTATTAATTCCCTGGCTCTACAGACTCAGGTTTTAAATGTGTCCTCGTGCCCATGTATAGTACCAAACCACGCACTGTCTGCTGTGTGTATGATATGGTAAGGTATTAAAGTAAAAAAGAAATTAAAAGATACTAGTAATAGAACAAAACTTAATTGAAATTATATTGATGGTTTTATTTATTCATGTCTTATATTTGTAGGTCATCCATACAGATTTTTCTGTCTACATTTACTGGGATTGTTCATACCAAGTTTGATAACAATCTACGTAGGAAATGCTGTTGCAATTTTATTTCTGCCAATATTAGGAAGGACTGGAACAGAAGTGAACTCTGATGTTGCTATAGGTGTTATCTGTTCATTCTTTCTTGTTCTTTTATCAGGCTATCTAGTAAGTTCATTTAAATACATAGATAATTTAAAGATAAACTATGCTGATCTATGACTAAAATTTTTACCTCAGAAACTTATTAAAATCTATGAAATTCTTACTGAATATGTCTAATTTGAATAAAAGAATGAATAAACTATGTATGGGAGCCTGCATAATGCCTATATATTCATATTGTGACCACCTATATTGTGTAGAATTTAAACGTAACATATCTACTTTGTGTGATTTCAAAACATGTTTATTTAATATTTACATAGGGACTGTGTAGCAATCATCAATATTTTCTAATATCAAATTAGAGCATAGTATATCTTTAAATACTAATAGATAATAAGTGATACATGTTTATTTATTTACTGGAAAACACAATTTTTACAGAAGAATATAATGAATTCTAAAGTATGCAAAGCAAGAGATTCATTTCTTCTTATCCAAATTGAATGTCCTTATTCTATTTTGCATATGAAATATACATAAGAGGTTCATGTTTAATACTGTTACTCTGTCTGGAGAAAATATGTGTCAATACACTTGTATGTCTTAAAGCAGGTTATTTCTTAAAACATATTTTAGTGAACAATTCAGAGGATATCCTAGAAGCTATGAACATATGTGAATATTTTTTATGACACATTCACTGAACAATGACAAGAAAAAATACAGTAAAAATTTATAGTATAGGCAGCGATTTTTCTCACTTAATTGGGAAGAGGCCTTAGTCTCTTTAATTTGGGGGAAATTATTGCTAAAATTGATAATTTGGGAAGTAAAAAAGCCGGTTTAAGTTCATATGTTTGGAAAACTGCATGATTTTAAAGAAAATTTCAACTGGCAAGAAGCCTTTTATAGAGTCTGCTATATAAGCAGGAAATTTACTGATAGGGCATGACATTTTGTAAGATATTGATATTGTTACAACTAACATAGTTTTTAAGAATTTTTTTAGATATGAACAATTGAATCTTTTTGACATTTCAGGTTAGTTTAATATATTTGTGTGGTAATATGAAAAAAGTCATATCATTCTTGAGTGCCATATCAGCTGTCTATGTACATATGAATCTTTTTGACATTTCAGGTTAGTTTAATATATTTGTGTGGTAATATGAAAAAAGTCATATCATTCTTGAGTGCCATATCAGCTGTCTGGCTTCTGGCTATAGTGTTTACACCACTAGGATTTCCTTATAGTGGGAACCAGCAACAACCTTCACCAATGAGATTGTTAGCTTTGGTAAGTAGTTCCTTTATCAACTAGCATCTATAAATTTAATTTAAGATTGCCTTAAGATTACCATCTATGTTATGTATGTTCTAGGAGAAACACTTGCTTCTAGTTTTATTAATTTTTAGCGTGTCTGTTACTAGTATAAAGAAAATTGTATGAAAATTGGTTATTGATAGTCATTGCCCTAAGGTAAACAAATGAGCTTAAAACATGGTGTTTGGTTGATCATGTTGAAATTTGCAAGTAAATTTAACAATAAATAGTGTAACTATTTATTATAACTCATTTATGTAGATATGGTGGAACGAGAACATTCACATATAGTAAGACCTTACTCTTAGGGATCATTTCTATAGTAAGTGTCGCCAGGACGTCAGGTAAAACTGACGAGACCCTATAGTACATGTATATATTGCAGCATGCAAGAATTCACATATTGTACATGTATATATTGCAGCATGCAAGAATTCACATATTGTACATGTATATATTGCAGCATGCAAGAATTCACATATTATACATGAATATATTGCAGCATGCAAGAAGAAGAGCTCATGATATTCAGGGAACAATGACGTATGAGGATTCTGGGATATGGTTAATACCATTTGACTACAACAACAACAGACAACTTATTGCTGCCATGCCAAGGCTACAAGAGGCAGAAAAAGTGCAATGTCATCTAGGCCCATACTGTGGGGTTCCATTTATCATCCCTGTCATTGATATGCTGCATCCCAAGTAAGATCTTTATAAAATCTATTATTTACTTTAAGGTATGTACTAGATAATATAAAACTTTACAAATTTCAACTTGATGCAAAAATAATTTAAAAGTGTAAGAAATGTGTAATTATTCATATTTGTGTGATAAGAAGCATGTTTTTACCCTGTTAGTCACTTGCAAAATTAGGGCTGTTTTTGGATATTTTGACACATTATAGATTATTTTTGTGACGTTTAAATGACTTTGATAGCCTTATGAAACATTTAAAGGCCCATTCAGTCCAAAAGAAGATAAAACTTTTATTGCTAAAAACATTTTATTTCTGGTGTTAAAGTTTCAAAAAAATACTTATTGACCACAAAGCTGAAACATCTTTCTTTCATTTTGGAATTCAGTACTGTTATAGAGATTAAATACTTGGAATGAATCTCAAAATACCGCTTTGTTTACATTACCTGGCTACCTTTATGGCAAATTATTTCAAAAGCAGTGTGTCTTCATTAAAATTATAACATAGATGCTCTAAATCCATTTATAACAAATATAGTATTAAACATATGTTTGCTCTTTCTAAAGAACAAAATGTTTACATATTTGTGGGAATTAATGTGCCTTTAATGCATTGATTAATGATTATTTCAGAAATAGTTTATATATGGCAGTAAACAAACATGACAGACCAGATGTGATATGTAAGAAAGTTCAATCAGAAAAGGATGAGATAGGTCTTACAAAACTGACATTTGAAGTTACAGGTAAATTTATCACTTGTCTGTATTCCATCTTGATTTTCAGCTCGATTATTTAAGGAATTGTGGTGCTATTCTTCCAGTCTGTCATTGGCTAAATACTTGGCTTTTGTTTTATAAGCAGATTGTTATCTCATAAACCATTGAAGATATTCAACTGAATTTATGTCTTTGAAATTATGGTTAAGTCTCATAACTTAAATTTTACTGAAATTTGTATTTTTACTGAAGTATACTAGTTCTATGTCAACAATCACTGATGGTATTAGCTTCAAACTTCTCACATGTCTTTGAAGTTTTAGTTGTTGTTGAAGACTATACATTTTAGCATAGATTTGACTGTATTATACCTCTGCTAAAATAGGTCTTGTATTATCTTACTATCAAAGACTGATAAATCTTACTATCAAACACTGATAATAGTTGAGCTTTCTGTCTGTATTACAGCTCTTGTTTATCATTCTTTATTAATATAACATCTAAATAGACTTTATCTAGATTTCTGTTAACATTACTTGGCTAATAATACTAGCAAAAACATCAAAGATGTTTCAGATTGGACCATTTTTGACCATGTGGTTAAGTCGCATTGAATTTGAATGACTTAGCTGTCACTACTGAGTTTTTAATCCCACTTGGCAGATAATTTTTTTTTGCATGTGAGAAAGTACTCAAGCTTAAATAATTTCAGTTTGTATGTAATGTGGAACATAAGGTGGGGGGGGGTTAAATTAAAGTCTGCAATTTAATCCGAGAATTCATTTTTAAAAAGTTTTTAGTTTGGGTTTGGTAATTTTATTTTACTTTTCACTTCCATTGATTCTGTATGTAATTTTATTTTACTTTTCACTTCTATGGTTACTGTATAATATTGTAGAGTTCTGGTTAACTATAGATTACTTGAATGTTTAATCATTACTCTCCAGGTCCTGATCATATCACATTACAAGTACGTCCACATCATGGCGTGTCCCTACAGAAGTGGAGTGTTAGTGAATATAGGCCGTATCCAGCAGCCATGCCACCTGATGTGAATGAAACTACATATTTTGTTTACTATTCTCACGGTGAAACTCCTGCAACTCCGTGGACATTTTCTCTACATTTCAAGGCAAGTTCTACTAAAATTTACCAACTATTGTAATTAAAGGGTACAAATCTATATGTTATGAAATATTTTTATAAAATTTATCAATGGGGGAATTATATTGATTCCATTATTATTTGCGTTTGATTATTAGCCCCCTACCAGTTTAACCGGAGGGGACTTTAGGTTTACTGTCCGTCTGTCCGTCTGTCTGTCAGTCCGTCAGTCCGTCCGTCCACAAAACTGGATCCCGCGATAACGCAAAAAGTACTGAAAATATTTTTATGAAACTTGATATATGGATAGATGGCAGTATGGAGATTATGCACGTCTTTTTTTTTTCTTCCTATGTTGAAAATTCTGGTTGCTATGGCAACAAATAGTCTGAAAATATGGCAAATTTAACACATAAACTGGATCCAGTGATAACTCAAAAAGTACTGAAAATATTTTTATGAAACTTGAAATATGGGTAGATGGCAGTCTGGAGATTATGCACATCTTTTTCTTTTCTTCCTATGTTGAAAATTCTGGTTGCTATGGCAACAAATAGCCTGAATTTCAAGATTTCTGATAATATCAGTAACAAAAATATCAGTATTACCTCCCTTGAACTTAGATTTTTTAGGGGAAAAAATGTTGTCTTTTTTAAATAACTTCTTTATTTCCTAATGTATCTACTTCAAACTTCATATATATGTTTCTTATTATCACTCGACATTTTTGAGAAGGTTAAATACTCTAGCAAGACTATTTCCAGAATTATGTCCCCCTTGAACTTAGATTTTTTTCGAGAAACTGGTATTTTCACTCCAACTTCTTCATTCCTTATAGGATTTACTTTAAAATCCCACATCGTAATAATATGACAAGGTTGTATAAACATAATTTCCTTACTAAGCATGGAAACTTAACACATTACTGTGATATAGACAAACTTATTTTATTATGTTTTGTGGTTGATATTTTCAAATACAGACTTCATCCTCAAATTCATTATAAATGGCAATACACAGGAGTGTATGACAATTAAAGAACTTTTTGAGGGACCGGTAGGGGACTACTGTATTGCCCGCAATACTATCAAATGCTTGTTGAAAATGTAGTAACATAGAATGTCTCTGTTATTTAACTAACATGAATATTGTACGTAAACAGAATGAAATGTTCTGGAACAAAATATTACTTTGCTGTTTTAAGCAGTGTTTTATCCCTTTAGCAATGACTTTGTGCATGCCCCACTCGCTTTAAGGAAATCTATTGCCATTTTTAGCTCACCTGTCACTTTGTGACAGGGTGAGCTTTTGTGATCGCTTTTCGTCCGGCGTTCGTCCATCGTTCGTCCATCGTCCGTCCATCGTCCGTAAACTTTTACTTTAAATGACATCTCCTCATAAACCACTAAGCCAATTTCATCCAAACTTCACAGGAATGTTCCTTTGGTGGTCACCTTTGAAATTGTTCAATGAATTTAATTCCATGCAGAACTATGGTTGCCATGGCAACAAAAAAAAAAACTTTAGATATCTTCTTCTAAAAAACCCAAAGAGCTAGAGCTTAGATATTTGGCATGAAACATCTTCTAGTGAGTGTCTACTAAGTTTGTTCAAATAAAAGCCCTGGGGTCAAAATTGACCCCGCCCCAGGGGGTCATTGATTTACCATATATGTATATAGTAAAAACTTAAAAAATCTTCTTTTAAAGAACCCAAAGAGCTAGAGCTAAGATATTTAGCATGAAACATCTTCTAATGGGTGTCTACCAAGTTTGTTTAAGTAAAAGCCCTGGGGTCAAGGGGTCATTGATTTTTCCTATATGCATATAGTAAAAACTTAAAAGTCTTCTTTTAAAGAACCCAAAGAGCTAGAGCTAAGATATTTAGCATGAAACATTTGTAATGGATGTCTACCAAGTTTGTTCAAATAAGAGCCCTGGGGTCAAAATTGGCCCCGCCCCGGAGGACATTGATTTTCCTTATATGTGTATAGCAAAAACTTCTTCGAAAAAAACCTGAATAGCTAGAGTTTAGATATTAAGCATGAAACATCTTCTAGTAAGTGTCTACAAAGGTTGTTCAAATAAAAGCCCTGGGGTCAAAACTGGCCCTGCCCCAGGGGTGTCATTGTTTTTAAATATATGTGTAAAGAAAAAACTTAAAAAAATCTTCTTTTAAAAAACCCAACGAGCTAGACCTTAGATGTTTAGCATGAAACATCTTCTAAAGGGTGTCTACCAAGTTTGTTCAAATAAAAGCCCTGGGGTTTATACTGGCCCTGCTCCAAGGGGCCTATATACAGGTGAGCGACTTCAGGGCCATCATGGCCCTCTTGTTATTTCATACAAACATTTTGGAAGTATTCTTTTTTAAAATCCAAACAATAATTTTTGCATCAGATATATAGCTGTATACACTTTAAGCTGTATATGTAAATTGAAAATTGAACTTTTTGAAACTAGTTTGAGAGAAATAGAGTCCCACTGTGTCTGAGATAAATATTTCATTGATTTTGGATATTTCGCATATCAAAAGCATGCACAATATCACATCTGGGAAAAAACAGTGTAATACATTAATTAAAGTATACCTAAGTACAGAAGCACACTTCATGTATCAGTTATATATAAGTTAATGTATATATTTATAGGTTCCTGTTAATCATGATACAAGTAAAGGAATAGTGGACATTGGTTTAGCCGGCCACTATTTACACAGTGATGATAAACATACCACAGAACTGGACGCTTTCTTGGCTCAGACTCCTGATTGGACCACACCAGTCACATGGTCAGCTTCCTGGGATGGTTTTGTATTTTAATTGTTTGAACACTAGAAGGGTTACTGTTTAGCATATATCACCAATATACCTTGTGATGTTTTTTTTAAGAGTTTTTGAATGATTGTTTGTTTGTTTTTTTTTTCTTAAAAGAGAGAAATGATTTTGTTTAGAACAGTATTTATACCCCCACCATTTAAATTGGGGGGGGGGCTATACTAGAACCACTGTTTTGTGTCAGTCTGTCAATAGATTGGACAGTCTCCAATCTTGTGTCCACTCTATAAATCCTATACCCATTGAAGGATTTTCTTTAAACATGGCTCAATATTTTTATGCCCCCGCCATGTAATGGCCGGGGCATATAGTGTTACCCTGTTCCGTCATTCCGTCCTTCCGTCCTTCCGTCCTTCCGTCATTCTGTCATTCCGTCATCATCAGTTTCCGTTCATTATCTTAAGAACGGTTGGGCACATTCAACTCAAATTTGACATATGGATATGTCATGAGAAAATACAGGTCAAGTTCGAATTTGGTCATGGTTCGATGATTTTTGGCAGAGTTATGCCCCTTTTACTTTGAAAATAATATAAAATTTCAGTTTCCGTTCATTATCTCAAGAACGGTTGGACACATTCAACTCAAACTTGACATATGGATATGTTATGAGAAAATACAGGTCAAGTTCGAATTTGGTTATGGTTCGATGATTTTTGGCAGAGTTATGCCCCTTTTACTTTGAAAAATATATGAAATTTTCAGTTTCTGTTCATTATCTCCCCAACGGTACAACACAATCAACTCAAACTTGACATATGGATATGTCATGAGAAAATACAGGTCAAGTTTGAATTTGGTCATGGTTCGATGATTTTTGGCAGAGTTATGCCCCTTTCACTTTCAAAATAATATTAAATTTTCAGTTTCCGTTCATTATCTCCCTCAAGGTACAACACATTCAACTCAAACGTGACATATGGATGCGTCAATGGAATGCGCAGGTCAAGTTCAAATTTGGTCATGGTTCAATGATTTTTGGCAGAGTTATGCCCCTTTCACTTTGAAAGTAATATGAAATTTTCAGTTTCCGTTTATTATCTCCCCAATGGTACAACACATTCAACTCAAATTTGACATATGGATATGTTTTTGGAATGCCCAGGTCAACTTCAAATTTGGTCATGGTTCAATGATTTTTGGCAGAGTAATGCCCCTTTCACTTTGAAAATAATATGAAATTTACAGTTTCTGTTCATTATCTACCTAACAGTGTTACATATTCAATTTTAATTTGACATATGGATATGTCAAAGGAATGGGCAGGTCAAGTTGGAATTTGGTCATGGTTTGATGGTTTTTTGGCAGAGTTATGTCCCTTTCACTTTGAAAATAATATAGATACATCTTAGGAATAAGCAGTTTAAGTTTGAATTTGGTTGTGGTTCAATGATTTTAGACAAACTTATCTTTCTTGAATATTGGAAAAAATTTGAACTTTCAGTTTCAGCACTCATACTTTTAGCCATTATTTTGGCTACAAATATGCAATATGCTTTTTCTAAAGGTTAAGACTGAATAATTTCAGTGCCTTGAACGTTGTATGGAAATGGTTTGTGTTAACATTGAAAAGTTTTAAGGGCTTTGAACTTAAAATGAAAAAAGAAAAATTAATGCACCATCTGAAATTTTGGCTGCATGCGGGGGCATCCGTGGCATGATGACACATTTCTAGTTTCTTAAAAGTATGTTGTGAAGAACCCATGCGGCTGCTTTGCTGCCTCAAGGTCAAAGTGAAAGTCAAATGTCACAATTTTTGTGTAAACTCAATAAATCCTCTACTATTTTAAGGATTTTCTTCAAACTTGACTCAAATGTCCACCTTGACAGTATGATTTTCACAACCCATGCTGCTGCTGTGCTGATTCAAGGTCAAGGTCATTCTTGAAAGTGAATGTTGTCCAAATGATAAGTTCAACACACCTTGAATGACTTCTTAAAACTAAGCTCAAATGTTCACCTACCAAAATGATGATAACTGAACATACATAAAACCTTGTGTTAAAGATAATGGTGGGGTATATGTCACTCTTGTGGCTGCTTTAATTTTTGTTTTGTTTTTGAACAACATTATTGTACCCCCACTATAGGGGGGCATTTAGATTTACCTTTGTCCGTCCGTACGAACCCAGAGGTACTTGTGTGATTTGGAGAACAATGGGTAACAGTAAATTCTCTTTGATCCTATTCATTCCGTTTTTACTTGTGTGTCTTTTTTTAAGCCTTGAGTGACTAAAAAAGGCCAAAAAGATCAAAGGAAAAGTCACATAAGTACCTTTTGTGAGTTTGTACGTCTGTTTGTCCTTCCGTCCGTCCGTTCCCTTTTTGTGTCACATGTAGCCCAAAAAGTAATTGACCTAGAGTCATGAAACCTTACAGGAATTTTGATCAGCATGTGAAGTTGTGCACCTGGGTATTTTCATGTGGATATATTTAGTATTTTTTTAGTTATTGCTCTTGACTTAGTAAAAATTTGCAATTTTCAACTTGTGTTGCATATAACTCAAAAAATATTTGACCTAGAGTCATGAAACCTTACAGGAATGTTGATCAGCATGTGAAGTTGTGTACCTGGGTATTTTCATGTGAATATATTTAGTATTTTTAGAGTTATTGCCCTTGAATTAGTAAAAATTTCCAATTTTCAACTCGTGTCGCACATAACTAAAAATGTATTTGACCTGGAGTAATCAAATGTTACAAGAATGTTGCTCAGTGGTGCATCTTGGTATTTTCGTGTGGATATTTTTAGTATTTTTAGAGTTATTGCCCTTGACTTAGTAAAAATTTCCAATATTTAACTTGTATTGAATGTAACTCAAAAAGTTTATGACCTGTAGGCCTGAAAGTTTACAAGAATGTTGGTCATCATGTGTACTTATGCACCTTGGGGTTTTCTTGTGGCTTTATAAAGTATTTGTAGTATTTGCCCTGTACTTAATAAAAGATTTTTAGTTTTCAACTTGGGCACATGTAGCCCAAAAAAAAATTTGACCTAGAGACATAAGATTGATAAATCGGTGGAGTGTGGGGGCAACCGTGTCCTATGGACACATTTCTAGTCTATCACACAGTTTTACGTGTGTTTTTTAAATATCACTTTTTACCTTTATTTCCTATGATATTTGTTGTACTGTACAGAAGCAATTCCAGAACAAATGTTGGCAAATATGCAGACACCCTACACAAGCAAGCTATTACTTAATCAAATTTGATTCACATGTTTTCTAATCTAAAATTTGACTCTAATAAAAAGTTTTTTGTATATAGACATGTAATTTTATATCTTTGATAATTGTATATATTGGTACAAGTTGATTATTTGCTTTGTTATTGTTATTTTATTATTTTGAAATTAGGTAATTAATTTTTTATGAATTGTTTTTGAATTTTTTCTGTGATTAGTATCTGTCCCTGAAGATTACAGTTGATGAATATTATTAGCTCAATTAGATATTTAATAATGTTATATTTTTTTATATGAAAGTTTTAGGATATTATATATAATTATATATATGTATATGCTGAGGTAACATATCACTGCCAATATTTCTTTTTTATAGTAAAAGGTCATATAAACTTACTAGTATCTGACAGAAAGTACAGAATATGGAAGTGTATACATGTAGTTTAAAAAATCTAGTTATTGTTTAAAATATGCCTTTACAGAAGTAAAATAAATCATTTAAACATCAAACTTATAAAAAAAATGAGTGATGCAATACAGATGTAACTTAGATTTTTTTTCACCAGAATTCAACCTCAATATTAATTGAGTAAGAGAAATGTTTGCATATTTTAAAAAGTCACAGGTAATCACTCTAAATAATACTGAAAAGGTTAGGTAAAATAATTTTAGATTTGAGAACATCTTTACTCATTTGAACAATTTTTCATTAAGTCAAAAAATATAATATATAGTCATAAATATTAACTTAAATCCCAAGGTATGCTGATTTAAAATTGTGGAGTTTTTTGGTGTTTTTTTTTTTTTAAATTCTTCCTGCCAATTATGGTCAGAATTGAGTGTTTGGAAGAAATATGTAGATATTTTCAATCTAGATGATCAATGTTAGGTTTAGAAATACTTAGTGTAAGTTACTTATACATGTTTTAACTAGTCAAAAATTTATAAAGTATAGCTACAGAAGCATTCTAATTTTCCATGTTTATTAGTAAATCATTTTAGTTATCTTAACTAACCTTATGAAAAGGTCATTTTAAATCTTTTTATTTTTTCAAAGCATTATTTATGGTTTGTCACCAATTATATACACCAATATATAAGGTATTGACACCAAAAAAATTACACCAAAGTGAAGTTGATATTAAGTTAAATGTTTTATCACTGAAATATTTTACAGGGAGTTGATGAAACAATTTTACTGTATATGTTCACATTAAACAAAATAATTATGTTTTAAAAATGTTCAGTATTTATGGAACAATTTTTTATGCTTAATGTAGAGTTGAAGTGTTATATATATTATATGTATGTTTTCAGACTAGCATTTTTTAATAATTCCATTTAACCTAATTTATTTTAATCATTTCTCACCAATGTAATTGTTAAATAATCAAGAAAACTATGCACATAATTTATTTACTACCTCAACACATACAAAGTGACTGTTTTTATTGTTTTATTGAATATCATTATTAACCAGGTTTTCCGAAGGAAAAAACTGGTTATTAGATTGAGGTATGTCGGCGGCGGGCGGGCGGATGGGCGGACGGGCGGGCGTAAACAATTTCTTCTGTGCGCAACTCCTCCTACATTTCTCAACGGATTTTTGACCAAACTTTCACAGAAGCTTTGTCATCAAGTGCCCTGGCGCATATTGTCGGGGTTTTGCGATTAGATAATATTTGACCTAATTATGGCCCTTTTTTTTTTTTTCCTTATATAAAATATATAGTGAACAATTTCTTCTGTGCGCAACTCCTCCTACATTTCTCAACGGATTTTGACCAAACTTTCTCAGAAGCTTTGTCATCAAGTGCCCTGTCACATATTGCCAGGGTTTTGCAAATTGGTATATATTTGACCTAATTATGGCCCTTTGTTTTTTTTTCCTTATATAGAATATATAGTGAACAATTTCTTCTGTGCGCAACTCCTCCTACATTTCTCAACGGATTTTGACCAAAACTTTCTTAGAAGCTTTGTTATCAAGTGCCTGGCACATATTGTCGGGGTTTGTGATTGGATAATATTTGACTGAATTATGGCCCTTTGTATATTTTTTTCCTTATACAGAATATATAGAGAACAATTTCTTCTGTGCTCAACTCCTCCTACATTTCTCAACGGATTTTGACCAAACTTTCTTAGAAGCTTTGTTATCAAGTGCCTGGCACATATTGTCGGGGTTTTGTGATTGGATAATATTTGACCGAATTATGGCCCTTTGTATATTTTTTCCTTATGCAGAATATATAGTGAACAATTTCTACAGTGCGCAAC
This sequence comes from Ruditapes philippinarum, assembly GCF_026571515.1. NCBI lineage: Eukaryota > Metazoa > Mollusca > Bivalvia > Venerida > Veneridae > Ruditapes > Ruditapes philippinarum. The sequence continues at coordinate 24,613 of NW_026860258.1, forward strand.
TTCTCCTACATTTCTCAATGGATTTTGACCAAACTTTCACAGAAGCTTTGTCATCAAGTGCCCTGGCGCTCACTAAATTCCCATGTTTCTTCCAAGACATCATTCAAGTATTTTTTTAAAATTGTGAACATACTTTTCTTGATATCGCACAAAACACCACACGCCAATATTGTTGACAAAAGAAAATGACAAGAGACGCAAAAATTAAGCAAAAATAAAGTACTGTTTACCTTTCTAAAATATTTGGGAAAAAAAGGCGAATAGACAACATAAAACTTCTCAATCATTTTTGTTTGAGGAATATTAAAAAAGCCATAATTCCTCCTCAAAGTTCAATTAAAAACAAATGCCCCTTCATGACAAAGCTTCTGTGAAATATTTTGCTGAAAACCTGGTTGCATCGCATTGCGATGTTCCTTGTAAAGAATATCTTAAATGCACTATGTCCAACTTACACACTTTTAATATTGTATATTAGTTGTTGTAAGAATATATATAAATAAAAATAATGGAATGAAGTCTGTTACAATATACATCTGGTTCCGAAGAAGAAGAAATCAATAAAACCAATGTAAATTCGAAATTAAAGAAGAATTCCAAAGTTTTTTTTAATGTAAAGGCAATTCTAGACACCTTGGTATACATGTATATAACATACATGTTATTTACTTATTATGTCATAAAAGCATGTTTAAGATATGTAATAATTGTATAATAAAATCCATACCATTTGAGCTTTTATCAGTATGTTAGTAACATATCACATTATTCTCGGTCAGGTATCAAATATTATTTCTGCTGATATTTACAATGTCATTAAAATACATTGTAAGTACATATGTTTTAAGTAATTATCTACTTGTCAAGATAACTATGTTAGTTTTGTTGAATTTTTCTTCTATTTTCATTCTTTTTTTTCCCATGTTATTGCTATTTTTAGCAAGTTAATGGGTAAGAGATATGTCTGTAAATCTTCTTTATTTACATAGTTTGTCCATTATTTTGAAATCCACATTTTGTTACAGTTTCTTTCTGTTTATTCTTATTATGTCTTGGATATAGGTAACAAGTATGAATAAGTAAAATATCATGTTAGTGTTTATTTAATTAGTTTTCAATTCCTTTTTATTATTGTTAATTGTCTAATACATGTATATAAGAGTTCTGTAATTTTGAAAAAAAAACTTATGTTGTTGCACCAGTCTCTATTGTTGGCTACATTTTGTAAATTTTTTATTTTGAAACCCCCTTAAATTTACTAACTAGTGGACTCTTCCTAATTTAGAACACTAATTCAGAATGTGGACCAGTCCCTTATACAGATTAAACAGGGTAAGAATTTACCAAAATATATAAGGTATGTTTTAACTTGCTGAATTCACAATAAATTTTTTTTGTTAATATCTGAACTAAACTTTTAGCAATTTAATGCAGCAAAAATTTTAACATAGCTCAAAACAACCCAAATTTTGACATTTCATTAATAACAATTAAGTTAATTTGTCATTAAAGGGATACTCAGGCAAATTAATGACAAAAATATCAAAAATATCTTCTGTATAAATTCTATATAATTTGGGTTTGAAGCGTAAGTATATCTGCATATGTTGAAAGAAATTTAGCCACCAACAGAATCACCGAGTAATTTTAAAACTAGTTATGTTACTTGAACAAACCCTGAAAGTTACAATAACAGATATTGTGGATATTGTATGATTGAAACAAACCAATGTCATACATTTGACCTGTTATTTAACGTTTTCAGAGTTCACTGTGACAACTAATGTGAAATCTGAACACTCTAACCTGACCCACGTGGGTAAAGTTAGGAATTCACCATTTTATTCTTTACCAGGAGAAAAGTTTTGTTCCTGTGACAGCCTAGTTTATTTATTTTGAGGGCATTTACAGAATAATGAATTGAATATAAAAAATGAAGAAATGAAAATTTACCTGCGTCTCCCTTTAAAGTTAACAAAAGTTTTGAACAACTGGGCCATTGCCTAAATATTTATTGCAATTATGATTTTGAAGTTTATATAAATGATATTTTAGATATACACAATATATACAAGTATAATAGATAGGTTTTAATATAAATTTGATAGTGTCTATGATTTGTTGTTATATTTTGATATGATTTATCATTATTGTTTGATTGTAATATATTTGTAATTTGGAGTGTTTTAGTTTAATATATATTTTATACTGTTATTGTTCCATTTTGTAAGAATTGCTTATTAGAAATGTTGTTTTAAAATTTCCTTTTCATTAATTATGTGTTTTTATGCCCCCAAAGGGAGGCATAATATAATCGCACAGTCTGTCTGTGCGTCTGTCCCACTTCATTCGTGTCCGGACTGTTACTTTGTCATACATTATGGGATTTCGAAATAACTTGGCACAAAATTAATGTCTACCACATCAAGACGATGTGTCGTGTCTAAGAACCATGTCCCTACCTCAAAAGTCAAGGTCACACTATCCTTTTGAAGTTTCACATTATCGCAATTAGAGTAAATAGGTAGACACATTTGTGTCCGAACTGTAACTTTGTCATGCATCGAACAATTTTAAAATAACAAAGCATAAATGTCAACTACATCAAGACGATGTGTCGCGTCCCAAAGCATAAATGTCTACTTCATCAAGACGATGTGTCTCGTACAAGAATTAACGTCTCTACCTCAAAGGTCAAGGTCACTAACATTTTGAAGTTTCACATTATCACAAGTAGAATTAATAGGTACACACAATCGTGTCCAGGCTATAACTATGCCATGCATGTAAGGATTTTAAAATAACTTGGCATAAATGTCAACAACATCAAGATGATGTGTCACATCCAATTACAACGTCACTACCTCAAAGTTCAAGGTCACACTACTATTTTGAAGTTCACTTTATCACAATTAGAGTTTATAGGTACACATTCGTGTCCGGGCTGTAACTTTGTCATGCATTAAAGGATTTCAAAATAACTAGGCATAAATGTCTACCTGATCAAGACGACATGTCACGACAAAGACCTATGTCCCTACCTTCATGGTCAAGGTCACACTTATAGTTTGAAGGTACTCATTCTCTCAAGAACAGTTTCAAGATACACATTCATGTCCAGACTGTAACTTTGTCATGCATGGAAGGATTTTAAAATAACTTGGCAAAAATGTCTACCACATCAAGACAATGTGTCAGGGCTAAGGCTCATGTCCGTCCGTCCGTGTGTCCCCACTTACTTAACAATCATGTCCAGACTGTAACTTTGTCATGCATTGAGGGATTTTGAAATAATTTGGCACAAATGTCTATCTCATAACAACATTTTGTTGCATCTAGGAACCAGGTCCCTTCTTCAAAGGTCAAGGTCACACTTATATTTTGAAAGTTCATGCTATCACAATTAGAGATTACAGGTACAATAAAAGAACAATATAAAGCAATTAGTTACTTTCATTCTCATTTCTTTTCATAATACCTGCATGCTTAAGAAACCTTGTCAGGGGGCATTTGTCACTTGGGTGACAGCTCTTGTTTTATAGTTTTTTTTCATCTGTTGTAATTAAAGATTGACATATCTTTTTGTGTCGCCTCTACAGAGTAGTGGCGACATATAGGGATCACTTCTCCGTCGTCTGTCTGTCCGTCTGTCTGTCCGCACTACCCAATAAGGATAGGGGGCCATCTAACTGTAAACAGAACAAAAGAGAACAATAGAGTTCATTCCGTAACAATAGAGTAAGGGGGCCATTGGCCCTCTATTAAACAATAGAAAATAACAAAAGAAATGGCCCCTTAATCCATTTCGGCCGGACGGACGTCTGTCCGTCACAAAACTTGTCCGGACTACTCCTCAGAAACTACTGGTGCAATTTCATCTAAACTTTACAGGAATGATCAGTACCAAGTCTAGTTGTGCATATTGTCAGCATTTTCCGGTTCAATGATTTTTGTAAGAGTTATGACCCTTTAATAATATTTATACCCCCGCACAACAAAGTTGTAAGGGGGGTATACTGGAATCAGCTTGTCCGGCCGTCTGTCGGTTTTTTCTTGTCCGCCCAATAACTTAAGATTCCTTTGACCCTTAGTCTTCATATTTGGCATGGAGGTTAGTCATGATTAGCAGATGACCCGTATTGATTTTGAGGTCAAAGGTCAAGGTCATAGGGGCCTTGACTTCAAAAAGCTTGTCCGCCCAATAACTTAAGATTCCTTTGACCTACAGTCTTCATATTTGGCATGGAGGTTAGTCATGATAAGTAGATGACCCCTATTGATTTTGAGGTCACCAGGTTAAAGGTCAAGGTCACAGGGACCTTGACTTCAAAAAGCTTGTCCGCCCTATAACTTAAGATTCCTTTGACCCACAGTCTTCATGTTTGGCATGGAGGTTAGTCATGATTGGTAGATGACCCCTATTGATTTTGAGGTCACCAGGTCAAAGGTCAAGGTCACAGGGACTTTGACTTCAAAAAGTTTGTCTGCCCAATTACTTTAGATTCCTTTGACCCACAGTCTTCATATTTGGCATGGATGTTGATCATTATTAGTAGATGACCCCTTTTGATTTTGAGGTCACTGGATCAAAGGTCAAGGTCATAGGGACTTTGACTTCAAAAAGTTTGTCCACCCATTAACTTAAGATTCCTTTGACCCACAGTCTTCATATTTGGCATGTATGTTGATCATGACTATAAGGTGACCCCTATTGATTTTTAGGTCACTGGGTCAAAGGTCAAGGTCACAGGGACCTTGACAAAAAAAGCTTTTCTTCTCAATTGCTAAAGAATGTCCTGTCCGCATTGTATTGATTTTGACATTTTCACATTTGAAGCATGTAGAATACATAACTTAGCAATGCACTGGCTTAGTAACCTCAGATTTGGCAGGGAGGTTGTCCTTGAGCTCTAAATGGCCACTGTTGATTCTGACAAAGTGGTATGCGGGGGTATTCACGCCATGATAGTGGCAGTTCTAGTTTAAGTTTGTCCGGACTACTTCTCTTATACCACTAATGCAATTTCAATGAAACTTTACAGGATTGATCTGTAGCTCAAGTCCTTGCGCATATTGCACGGGTTTTCCGGTTGAATGATTTTTGGTTGAGTTATGGCCCTTTGATAAAAAGGTGTTTTTTTCTGTGTGTTGCCAGATACACAAAAGCTTGTCCGGACTACTCCTCATAAACTACTGGTGCAATTTTATCCAAACATTACAGGAATGATCAGTACCAAGTCTAGTTATTTTTAAAGTTTGTCCGGACTACTTCTCTTATACCACTAATGCAATTTCAATGAAACTTTAAAGGATTGATCTGTAGCTCAAGTCCTTGTGCATATTGCACGGGTTTTCCGGTTGAATGATTTTTGGCCAAGTTATGGCCCTTTAATAAAAAGGTGTTTTTACACAAAAGCTTGTCCGCACTACTCCTCATTAACTACTGGTACAATTTCATCCAAACTTTACAGGAATGATCAGTACCAAGTCTAGTTGTGCACTCTCCATCTGTCTGTCCGTCTGTCACAAAACTTGTCATAACATGAAATTGGCCATCATGAGGCGACACATGTGATCACTGCTCGCTCTTGTTATACACAGATAAATGTTTATAAATATGTATCATATAAAATCATGTATACCTGTCATGCATTTCTACTATAGTATGTGTTTTGAAGTAGATGGTGTCAAAATTAAGGTTTCTGAACCTTAAAAGATTCTTTTTTCTACATTTCCTAAAAGAGTCTTGACATCTACATATCAATAGTACTCAGGTTAATATGGCCATGGTGACAGTAAACTGAGGATAAAAATAGATTATTCTTAATTAGCCTTCATTTAAAAGGCTCGTTATACCCCAGAAATGCTTTTATTTCTTTTTCTTGAAAGTTTATATTTTTGGTGTCCCCTTTATAGTTTCCTAAAATGCACTGATAAGCCTTTTACTGAACCATCTTTTGCTTCTGTTGCTTTTTGGAAAATAGTACTATTTTAGTGATTTAGTATTTGGTATGGAAACTAATTTGTTTACATTTTGCTACTTTTATGACAAATAATTTCACTTTCAGTGCTACTTTTTGCAGGTGAATTGCATCTAACATGTTCTTAAACGTATATTTAAATATTCTAAAGAATGAAAAAATTATTCCTTTCTGAGGCATGAAGTGCCTTTAAGTCATATTTTGCATCATTAGTAAGTATGTATAACGTCTACTTTAGGATAATGGTAAGGGTCATTGAGGGCAAGATCACTTAGAGATAATAAAATTTGATTTAATTTTTCCACATAAAAACCTTCATTTATTGAGCAATATCTTGGAATAAAATGTCTTGTAAGGCCTCAAAGGCTTAAAATAGATTATTATACTTGTGCTTGTAATGATGTATACTAGTATTGGCTGTGTCATATCAGTATATGTAAGCATTATTGGTACAACTGCTATAACTATTGTTTTAATTGGCATATGTATTCTACAGGATAATTAGTTCAAAATGACTTGTTGTCAGCTGGCAATTAATTTTAGAAAAAAATGACTAGTAAAACTAAAGCTGTATCTAGCAGTCAAAGCAATTAAAAAACACACTTCCAAAAATATTGTCCTGTTTTAAAATGAGGAAAGGGAATGCTATTTATATAATATGTAGTTTATTAGATATCTTTTGATCCAAATTCTTGTATAATATACATGTATCAAATATTTTAAACATACTTTGTAATCTCAAGTATTTATCAATATCATGTATTTAAACATATCTGATAATGGATTATGTAAGTCTAAATAGTAAATACACAATGCAAAAATATACATACTTTAATTGATAGGCTCAATTTTCAGCTCACCTGTGTACAAAGTACTCCTGGGTGAGCTTCTCTGATGGCAGTCTGTCTGTTCTCTGTGGTTTGTCTGCCGAGGTTATCCACAGTTTTTTTTCAACAACATCTTTTCCTAAACCCCTTAGTGAATATTGATGAAACTTTGTAAGAGTGATTCTTGAAAGGCCCTCTACAAAAGTTACATAGATGTTTCCAGTCTGATGTATAAGTAGGTCAAACCTTAAAAATGAAATATTACGACAATCTTCTTTTCAGAAACTACATAAAACATGTACAATTTCCAGAACTTAGATATTTAGCATGAAGCAACACCTTATGATCCTCTACAAAAGTTATATAAATCATGCCCCTTTGATTAAAATTGGCCCCACCCCTGGGATCATTTAATTTTAATATTTTGCAGCTTGGGTCAAAAATGACAACCCATCATGACCTAATAATTGATTTTTACTTTAAAGAATTGTGACCTTTCTAGCAATGAATCTAAGGTGAGCAATCCAGGGCCAAAAGTATGGCTCTCTTAGTGTTTATAATATCAAAATGGCCAGATGTCTAAGTTTGATAATTGATCAATTATATGGAAAGTGTATTGATGTGACAGTTTTGTTTGTAATCAATGTTTTGAATCACATTATATATACATTTTTTCTGTAATGTGTGTCAATTATTTATGTAAAAAAGCATTGCAAGTAAAGTTCCTTTGTTACCCAATTCATATCTGTAGAAATCAAATTACAAGATATTCATGTAATTTCTTTCAAAAATGATTTATTTAGTTTGTCACATGACCACAATCAGGAACATGATCATAGCCCATAACATGATCATAGTCCTTCACATGATCATAGTCTGTCACATGATCATAGTCCATCACATGATTATAGTCTGTCACATGATTATAGTCCTTCACATGATCATAGTCTGTCACATGATCATAGTATGTCACATGATCATAGTCCATCACATGATCATAGTCTGTCACATGATCATAGTCCATCACATGATCATAGTCTGTCACATGATCATAGTCTGTCACATGATCATAGTCCATCACATGATCATAGTCTGTCACATGATCATAGTCCATCACATGATCATAGTATGTCTCATGATTATAGTCCAACACATGATCATAGTTCGTCACATGATCATAGTCCCTCACATGATAAAAGTCCATCACATGATCATAGTCCAACACATGATCATAGTTCGTCACATGATCATAGTCATTTACATTGATACACATTATCACATGATTATATAGATGTAATTTGTATGCCTTTTCAGCACTATTTAACATATTTTTGAGAACACTGCCAATATTGTATCGGTGTGTTTTTGTGTATGCACTCAGACTAATTAACTCCCCTGCCCTATGGGCTATGGCTCTAAAAAATGTCCTTCTGCAGATGTTACTGCAAGAAAAAAATGTGGATGTCAGACTCATCTATTTTATATACATGTTTAATTGCTATTGGGATTTTGAGATACTTTATTGAAATTATTATAAACTTAATTTTCATTCTTTTTTAGATTCAAGTTGTCTAAATATTAATCATTACATTTGGTTTAAACAATATTTATTTCTTCTTTAATATTTACAGACAAAATTACAATTTATTAAATTCATTCAGGATTGACTACATTCATTACAGTTGAAGAATTGTATAATTACTCTTGTAGTAAATTCTTTCTACAACTGCCCAAACTTTCCTAATTAGAATGATGCTTTATATTAAAACTTGTTTTTAGCTCACCTGTCACAAAGTGACAGGGTGAGCTTTTGTGATCACTTTTCGTCCGGCGTCCGTCCGTCGTCCGTCCGGCGTCCGTAAACTTTTACTTTAAATGACATCTTTTCATAAACCACTAAGCCAATTTCAACCAAACTTCACAGGAATGTTCCTATGGTGGTCACCTTTGAAAATTGTTCAAAGAATTTAATTCCATGCAGAACTCTGGTTGCCATGGCAACCAAAAGAAAAAACTTTAAATATCTTCTTCTAAAAAACCCAAAGAGCTAGAGCTTAGATATTTGGCATGAAACATCTTCTAGTGAGTGTCTACCAAGTTTGTTCAAATAAAAGACCTGGGGTCAAAATTGGCCCCGCCCCAGGGGGTCATTGATTTTCCCTATATGCATATAGTAAAAACTTAAAAAATCTTCTTTTAAAGAACCCAAAGATCTAGAGCTAAGATATTTAGCATGAAACATCCTCTAATGGGTGTCTACCAAGTTTGTTCAAATAAAAGCCCTGGGGTCAAAATTGGCCCCGCCCTAGGGGGTCATTGATTTTCCCTATATGTATATAGTAAAAACTTATAAAATCTTCTTTTAAAGAACCCAAAGAGCTAGAGCTAAGATATTTAGCATGAAACATCCTCTAATGGGTGTCTACCAAGTTTGTTCAAATAAAAGCCCTGGGGTCAAAATTGGCCCCGCCCCAGGGGGTCATTGATTTTCCCTATATGTATATAGTAAAAACTTATAAAATCTTCTTTTAAAGAACCAAAAGAGCTAGAGCTAAGATATATAGCATGAAACATCCTCTAATGGGTGTTTACCAAGTTTGTTCAAATAAAAGCCCTGGGGTCAAAATTGGCCCCGCCCCAGGGGGTCATTGATTTTCCCTATATGCATATAGTAAAAACTTAAAAAAATCTTCTTTTAAAGAACCCAAAGAGCTAGAGCTAAGATATTTAGCATGAAACATGTTCTAATGGATGTCTACTAAGTTTGTTTAAATAAAAGCCCTGGGGTCAAAATTGGCCCCGCCCGGGGGTCACTGATTTTCCTTATATGTGTATAGCAAAAACTTAAAAAGTCTTCTTTGAAAAAAAACAAATAGCTAGAGTTTAGATACTAAGCATGAAACATCTTCTAGTGAATGTCTACCAAGTTTGTTCTTATAAAAGCCCTGGGGTTAAAATTGGTCCCGCCTCGGGGGGTCATTTATTTTCCTTATATGTGTATAACAAAAACTTAAAAAATCTTCTTTAAAAAAAAACTCAAATAGCTAGAGTTTAGATATTAAGCATGAAGCATCTTCTAGTGAGTGTCTACAAAGTTTGTTCAAATGAAAGCCCTTGGGTCAAAATTGGCCCGCCCCGGGGGACATTCATTTTCCTTATATGTGTATAGCAAAAACTTAAAAATCTTCTTTGAAAAAACCCGAATAGCTAGAGTTTAGATATTAAGCATGAAACATTTTCTAGTAAGTGTCTACAAAGATTGTTCAAATAAAAGCCCTTGGGTCAAAACTGGCCCTGCCCCAGGTGTGTCATTGTTTTTAACTATATGTGTAAAGAAAAAACTTGACCAGCTAGACCTTAGATGTTTAGCATGAAACATCTTCTAATGGGTGTCTACCAAGTTTGTTCAAATAAAAGCCCTGGGATTTAAACTGGCCCCGCTCCGGGGGCCTATATACAGGTGAGCGACTTCAGGGCCATCATGGCCCTCTTGTTTGGGATTTTCTCATTACAAATTTTAATGGAACATTATTGTTAGTCAACCCATAATTCTGATAATGGTCAAGCACCTGTCATGTGACAGGTTATATTAACTAGTATAGTTGTGATAGATTTACATATACCATAGCTGTTTGTCAATTTGGACAAATGTTTAAAAGTAGCACACATGTACATTTGTATTCCATCTTGAGTCAAGGTAAGGAAAGGTCAATGTTCCACATTAGTCTACAAGGCTAAACATAAGTTTAGAGGTTAATAGTAGTGTATTAGTTTATATGGGGATTTAAATTTATATAAATTCAATGTGTTGTAGGTGAATGCAAAGAGTCACAAACAAAAATCAGGATGTTAACTGTTGATATGTAACTTTAACAAAGTTGCAATGCTCAACATTCCATATTTTATAAATTGATTGTTGATATTTTATATTTTGGCACATTGCTTTTGAATAAAATAATGCTTATCTATATATCTTTAGTTGTTTTGTTACACGCCTAAACACGAAAATGGTGAAAATTTGGATTTAGAAACATCCGTAGATGTGTTCATACGGCGGTTATCATGCAACCTTCAATGTGACAGTTTGGTCCATTCCATAAAAACGGGCATATGGTACCCACATAAAAAAATGCTTATGCAGGCAACATGTCCTAGGGGTAATTCAACCATATTCAATAAGGACTATTGGAACCTACCAACCTAAATTTACCATAAACACGCACACACAACAATAATGTCGTGCTGAACGATCTTCAAATATTGCCAACACAGTAAAGGTCATATGGCCAGCTTTACTAGCGGAGGAAGAACTAAGTGCCTCTCTGTGCATTAAAAACACAAACGTACGCAAGCTAGCTGTTTGAAAGAGCCCAAAGTCCCAGCGGGATTCGAACTCACAACGGTGTTGTTTAAGTGGTTTGAAAATTTGAAATCAATGACCTTAATCACCCGGCCACAGACGCGCCTACCATTACAATTTAAAAATTTCCTTAGTTGGGATGAGTTAATGGACGGTTAACAAATTCATGTCTGCTTTTTATCTTTGAATAACGAACCCATTACGATCACTGTTTAATGTTTCTTTCATAACTCCAGTAGAAATTGTTCAATGCAAAATTTTCACGTCTTCGGCTACACCTCTCATGAGAGGGTATAATTAAAAACATATAACTATTGGTTTGATTTTCGGAAGTATGTCTAAGGTTTATGTGTTACTTGACAAATTTAAAGTAATTAACTAACGCTCATACTAAAAAAAAAACTCGTGTTGGTATCTTCATTCCGACTGCTCGTTGAGTAGTTTTATTTCAGGTGTTGACTGTAACATGTTGCAGAAATAATGACACATTCGGAACACGTGTTATTTTGCACTTTTGATCGTCTGCCATCTAAGCGTTTTACACGAAAATCTATATTTTAGTCATATTTCGAATCATTCCTGAGTAATATTGGGGAAGTTGCAAAATGGTACACAATTCAAATAATAATTGAAAATTAACAGATTCTCAAGCGTGGGAGCCTCATTAAAGTGGTGATATAAATACAACACTTTATAACTTCCATTTGTTTTGTGTAAAGTCAACATAAAAAAGCTCTTATACAAAGTGGTTCTATGAACACGTGCCCTATCATTCTATGTTATGTTGTTATGAGTAATTCAGAACTATTGCGACAATTTCTCGTGTGGTTTTAGGATGCTTTTTCGATAAAAAAAATAATTCCTGAAATAAGAAAGTTCAGAGCAGACGATATTTTCATTGATCATTTTCTGGTTCCTAGCCACGAACGCTGAATCATATAGCACGAGGGCTTGGCAGACGATACAGTGCACATGTTACTTAGTTTCTGCAAGTTGTAGACGTATCTAACAATTATTTCGGCAAAATGAGAGAAATTGTACATATTCAAGCCGGACAATGCGGAAACCAAATTGGATCTAAGGTTTGATTTTAAATTACATTTTACTTAGATTCTTACGGTCTTTTTTAATTAATGACCGTGTATTTTTCATTTTATATTAAAATAAAATTTGTCTGGCAAAATGTTATAAGTTGTTAGAGATTTATGTACTCTTAATCGCAATGAAATATTTTCGTACACCTTATGTTACTGAAACCCAGATTTTGTGATCACCTGGATTCTAAAATATATATTCTTATGTACTGCGTTGTTTGAAACGATCCTTTCTTCCGGTTTATTTCGGTTTCATTTATTTCTAATTAATTACAAAATGTATAGTTATGTAGATATGAAAACAATAATAATTCTTACAAATAGAAACCCAAACTGGTAAACACTTTTCAAAAACATTTTAAGAAAATGTAGGGAATAATTGTACATGTAATCATTCGCTTCTTTAACTATATAAATATTGTATCTATATTTATTAATTTGTGTCATTTTGTTTTATTTGACTGAAAATACATATGCAGCATATGTCCACTTTGCATTCTATCTTTTCTTCAATCTTTTTATGTTATTTGCATAACATTGAGACATGCAATATCGATTTTTGTCTAGACAGCGAAATGTTCGAGGTTTCCACGGTAACGAAAATGATTTTTTGTCTTGAAATAGAGGAAGGCTTAATCTAGTGGTTGCGTCATGGCGCAGGAATTCCGAGAATGCGGGGAATTTATTTGTAGTTACAGCAGTGGGAATGAATACTTGTTGGAATAGAGCTGAATGAAAAATGAAATAGCAGCTGTTTACAAAGGCAGTTAATATAGAATAATGGGTGCCAAATACTAGAAATAAACTACAATTATTGTATAATACAGTACAACTTGTTTAAACCTATTATCTGTTGTTTACGTATTCCAGTATCAAATTGAGTACTAATATTTACTTATGTCCCAAGTTCAATCCCTGGCTAGACTACACTAAGATCGGGCGGGCCTTTGGCTATACACTCACTACTATACTTAGCTGCAGGCGGAACAAGACCGAGGTTCTCGCATTGTCTATTACAAAAATTGTTCAATATAACGTTAAAGTGATTTTAGCAAATGTTTATTACTGAAATGTAGTCTAAATGGTTTCAGCGTGAACAGTTTGAGACTGTTTTTCCTACGGAAAAGACATCGTCCATCAAAAAAAAAAACCTCTCGATGTCTCAAACAAGTCTCATTAGCTGGACTAGACTGACAAAAAAATGATATTATCACAGTGGAGCCGTCTCCACTTATACTTCAGCCGGATCGCTACACTATCATTGCATACGTTTAAATATCAAGTCATTCATAATTATACAAGTAGCAGGCGTTCTGCCAGATTTTCATAATGTCAAATAACATTGCTTCACTAGTATTTCAAAAAATGATGGAATAAGTGGAATGCAGACTTTTTAGAATATTGTTGATTGGCGCCTGTTTATTTAGAATCTATACATGCAAGCGCAAAATATTGAATATTGAACAAAATATTCCTTGAATTATCTCTTGTCTGCTGTAAATCCATGTTTTGATCTCCGAACATTGTATAATATTACAATTTATACTTGTTATAAGCATTGTACTATGCTTTATGCAAACTATGCTTTATGCAAAATGAACGTTTCGTATTCGTATGCAAATTTTCATCAATAATGCAATGACACTACATTTAAATTAATGTGAGGTCCACAGGTGTTCGGCGCGTTGCCAGGTCAGTAACTTGTACCCTTTTCCCCCTGACCGCTTTACAATATCCCCGAAAAAAAGGAGAAAAAAAGATTTGTATAAAAAAATCATTTAAAACATAATAAATATCATTTTAATATACAGTTCCATAAAAAAAAATCTAAAATAAAACTAATTTACTGGTTGTCTGTACAAACATTCTATATTATAGAAAATATAATATACATATATACATGAAATATGTTTTATGGATAACTAGAAATTTCGACTTTTTATTTATTGATTTGTGATGTTTGTTATGTGTTCGATTATTTTATTCAAAGGTGGAAGGGGTACTGGCTACGCGCCGAACACCTGTGGTTAATGTCTTTT